>NW_017275008.1:213492-222487 GCF_001594065.2 Cyphomyrmex costatus | reverse complement strand
CAGGCGCTCCTTACGTGGCGAGTCTACGAAAACGGACCGCTCCGGGGTGCCTTCCTCGTGCCTGTGAAAAGTTAAAACGGCGGTGAGAGGTCAACGCTCGGTCGAGAGCCCGATTCTCGGAGAATAGAAGCGAAAAATAAGATTGGCACAAGACGTCCTTTGCGTAATGGCGAAGAACACGGCGCCCCTGCGATCTCCTTCGTCGAGCCGCCACAGCGTCATATATTCATATATCTAGCCTAATAATACAGTCTGCGATAGCGTACTAAGGATTAAGTTCATTAACGATAATGCAGTATATTACACTCATTCACACACTTTCCGGAGGCGAAATACGTATGCACGCAGAATGCACACGATATATACTCGCGTACGCAGACACGCAGTTCTGATCGACCGCCGTCGAATGAAAGAGAATTGAGAGATATTAAAATATTATAACTAAATTTTGCGTAAAATCGCCTAGAAAAACATTGCCGATAAAATTTGTATATCGATCGATGTCATCTTGTATTTGAGAGATAGAGGAGCACGCAGACAAACACTTGGAAAAGGTACAAAAATGAGAAACTACATTTTATTCATTTGAAAAAGTATAGAAAAAATACTTTTTATCTCTTGGCGTCCTCGTAAGAATCTTCTCAAAAATTACACGTACAGCTTTTTGCTGTATCATTTTAGCATAGAGAGCTCTCTTCTCTAAATACAAAAGTAATTTTTTTTTTTTTCAACACATGGCACTTCCAGCCTTGTTTATTATCAAACCTTCAAATGTCCCGCATCTGAAACATTTTACTCCTCCTATTTCAAAGCTACACGACGACATCGTATTAATTTTCCAAGGTTTCGAATACAATCCCGCGCGATCCGATTTGAGCGAATTGTGAATTTATGAAAGAAAATGAAACCTCGTGGAAAATTGTTGATCGGTAAGACTCGGCACGTCCGCAATCGATCGCGTCGCGAGTTTGTGCGTCGGCGGCGCGGTTGAGGTCTGCGTGTACATCGCGAGCACGCACGTATAACGCACGCAGGCAGGCAGGCAGGCACGCACACATTATTCATACACGCAGGCAGGCAGGCAGGCACGCACGCACGCACGCTACGTTAGGCGGCGTAATTAGCACAGCGAGCGAGAGAGTCTTGCGCGGCGTGAGCTTTAACTGCGCAGGCGAGCGTAAGAGCGGCGACGTACGAGCGTCCGCGACGTGACAAATATGTATTTCCTCGCTGGACCAGCGCCGACAGTGTTCCCACTTTTTATTCGCCGAGAGGATCGAATTCCGATCGTACAGTTGACGATCGTGACTTTTGCGCGCGTCATTAACACACGTTAATTATCGATAATACATACAACTTGTTATCGAAGAGAGTTTCATCGAGCCGAATGAATGAACTGACAGTTTCTTACGATGATTTTTACGAAGATATGGTATTGAAATTGAAGATCGATTAAGATTTTATCAGGAACAAGGGAGAGAGACATTTTTCTTTTAGGATCTAATCTAATTGTGCTTGGTCGAATTTTTGATATAAATATTGTGTGTTCAAGCGAATTATGTTGAATCTCGGGATTACGTTATAGCAATTCTGTATATGTTGTATTGAAAAGAATTATTTTCGCCAAGTAAATTGAGGGAAACACCATGTCCGTCGGCGTGCGCCGTCCGCGCGTCTCTTTGCGCTACCGTCGCGGGCCGGTGACCGCGCTCGAAGCACAGCAGCCGTTCGGGTGCGCTGCGATTTCTACGCGATTGTGAATTTCTTTCGTTCGCGTCGCCAAACGAATCGACCGCGGAGCAAGAACGGCTTGGATGAATTTACACAGCCGGTACGGTGTCGTGCGTTTACCGCGACGCGCAGCATCGAAAGAAAGATATTTTCTACTAATTGGCCACGCTTCGTCACGAGATTAGAAAAAGAGAAAGAGATATAGATATATAGACAGAGAGAGAGAGAGAGAGAGAGAGAGAGAGAGAGAGAGAGAGAGAGAGAGAGTGTGTGTGTGTGTGTGTGTGTGTGTGTGTGTGTGTGTGTGTGTGTGTGAAAAAGAGACAGAGAATAACGTCGCGCGCGCGAATTAAATCCACGATGAGGAATCAACGATGAGAAAGAAGAGGCTCTTATACGTTACGAGAGAGGTACATACTTGCCTGAAGAGAGATCAGTCGGGGCAAGTGTAAATCGAACTTAACCGCGTGAAATTGAGACAGCTTTCGTCGGCGGGAGTTTTTGACCGCCGCATCTTGGACGCTAATCTCGACGACGACACCCGTCCTCGCCGCGCCGCGGGAAATATATATCGCTTCGCTCCGGCAAGCGGAAACGGAAACTAAACGGGCGTTTAAGGCGTGTTGTGCTCGAAGCGAGCCCGCGCCCCGCGCTCTCGATTCGCCGACCGATCGAACGAATACGTGGTGCTTCGAGTCGCGAACACACGACAGGCGCCGTTAAGTTGGGCTCCTGACATCCCGACCGTGCGATCCACCAGCGTATTTGGCAGTTCTGATCTCAGGCTGATCACGGGGGATACGGAGGAGGAGGCAGTCTTGATCGGCGAGCTCGCACGCGGCTCAATACTTGCTGGCCTCGACGAGGAGGCAGCTCTCATGCCGTCTCCGGGGTCCCGAGTCTGCCGCCCCGACCTGCCGATGCGAGAGGTGCTTCCAGCGATTCGAGTGCCGATGGCGATGCGTGGACGTGTGAACGTGCTCCCTCGCACTGTCGGCCTGCAACAGGGAGTTCTTCGTGGCCCTCATCACCGGCGACGGTTTCCTCGAGACGACGTACGGCTCCCGCGGCTCCATACCGCCCATCTCCGCGTTCACCAGGCTGTTGTGGTGGTTTATGTCGGCGTGGGGATTGTACTTGATGAAGTTGAAACACTCCTGCCTGCCGTGGGGGTTCTTCATTGGCTTGCCGAACTTGTTGAAGCCGATGTACCGCGTCCCGTCGACGGCGCTCCTGTACCTCAGATAGGAGCCGTTGTACACCTCGTAAAACTGGCACATCGGTCCCTTCTGTTTCTTCGGCTGCAAATAAATAGTCGACGGTTCACGATACACGACCTGCTACTTCGATCAACGTTAATCCTTTGCAGCTCGAAATAATATTATATATAATATTTGCCGTAATAGTAACATTGGCAATTAAATATTAATTTAAAAAATTCCCAATTATTGTACAGTGTTTACATATTACAATTGAAAATATAATAAGACTGCAAAGCATCCAATTGAATCTCTTGTAATCTAATATATGAGAGAATAACGCTTTCTTAGAATTCGCAGTCTTAGGACAAAAACACACGACGTAAATTAAGTGTTAGCCGATTGTTGTCTTTTATGGAAAGTTGCATGGTTACGTGGCAATTATACGCATGGCAATGTCTATAATTGCGTTAATGGATATGACATAATTTCAATTGTTTTCCATAAACGCGACACAACGATCAGCCCACATTTTATCTATCGTGTGCTCTTGAAGTTAGTGAATCAATTAAAATGCAACTAAACTTTAATTATTTCAACACTAAACGCCTTGAATATGTAAACGCGAAACTTTATTTTTGCACGTGATTTTCATTACAACATTCAAAATAAATAAAAATAATTAAAAAACGCCTTTTAAATGGATTTCAGCAAATTGAACGGTACTTAACGCACGATGAATCAAATAAAATTGAAGCTTGTGATATACATTGTAAACGTTGAAACCTTGAATCACCGAACTGTTAATAATCCAATTTCTAAATTATATAGTCCCGCGAGTAGGTGATGAATAGAAATTTACGGAGTGCAATACGAGGCGTTTACCGGCGCGTGTAAATCTTATACCCGCTCACTTGAGATGATGAAGTATGTCTACTAATTGGTAGGCGAGTAATTACCAGGCCGACGAGTTTCCACCGCTTATTGAAGCAAATGTATCGTTGGCTCTTCTCCGCAAAGATGTACAGCTTCCTACTGAAATCTTCCGATTGTGTGGTGAGTTTCTCTGTAACAGAAGAAGAAATAAAAAAAACTACATTATATACGTTTTTGAACAAAACCTATTTTAACAAAACAGTTACAACAATTATATATTTTACAAAAAATTATTCTTATCGATCGAATTTAGCAAACCAATTTTAAAAGCGTTTGTTAAATTGTTCTCTCCGAGAAAGTGCAAGTATGTATTAATGCAACTTTGCGCAAAATAATATCTGTGCACTGTAAACGTAAGAATTCTTTGGAAGAACTCGAGAGACTTCGGTAGAAACTCTTGCAGTTTCTATAACCAACACGAAGCTTCGATCTCAGAGGACAGGCGACAGGATGCACAAAGCGAACCGTTTTGTGCTTCGGTATGCATGCTGGCATATTTCCGAGAAGAGACCTCGTCGAGGTTTATGGCGCGAGTTGTACCTACAACGACGCTGGGGCCCCTCTACTCGGCGCACTCTTCGGCACCGGCAGAAAAGAAGAAAAGACTCGGGCTAAGCCTACCGCCGAGGCTAGTTGGTGCTAATGAAGGAGGCACAGACCGTCCGGTGTATGCTTTGCCACTTAGCGGATCCTGTCGTGCCTCGACCCCGAAGTGCACGTTGCACCGTAGGTGCAGCGCCGTCTCTCTGTGTCTCTCTCTCTCTCTCTCTGTCCCCCCGTTTCCCTTTATCCTTCCTACTTGGCGTTACGAAATTTTGTCGAGCGAGAAGCAGGCACCCTTTGTTCGTCGAATGGGAAAAAAAGGGATCAGGTACAGGTGCGCGACGATGACTTCTTTCTTTTTTTTCCTTTACTTCTGACACGAGAAATATTCACCAATGCGCTTGTTACTCGTTGTGAGAATTGGGTCAGAAGTGATCAAGTTAATTTCTTATTTAGTAGAGACAAGATATTAATGGCGCGATATTTTTATATCCCTTATTATTTAGTAACATAAATTTATCACTTTACGTCGTAAATAATTTGAAGGCACTTCACTCGTGTTAAAATAAAATATTCAAAAAAATTCATAATAGTTTAGGAACCATTGCGCTTCGACGTATTTAATAAAGAAACTATCGAAAAGTGCAAAAATTTTTGCCGATAGGTTTGTTTAAGATCGATCTCGGAAATTTTGTGATAGAAAGCGCAATCTTAAGATCAAGTGTTTGTTCATGGGTTAATAGTGCGGCATGAGTTCCAGTAATATAGAGAAAATAAAGGAGGCGAGTCTGCAGGGTGGCCCATTTGCCGTGGAACCTCGTTAAATTCAAGTGGTTCTCGTCGGATTCCCTTCTAACATCGAAATCAAGAATGTCCCCGAACTGCCTCGTAAAGCCCTTCTTCAGCTTCGTCCAATTCTCCCTCTCTCTCTCTTTCTCTCTCTCTCTCTACTGTTCTCTTCTACTTGCGCCTCTTTCTCGCCTTCCACAGGTCTTCGTTGATGAAAAAAAAAAAAAGTAAGAAACAGAGAACTTAATCTCAAACTGCTATCTCACTAGCCTATGGTGTGTAATCCGCGCCAATTAATTGCGCCACTTACGCTAATTAATTGGATTTGCCTCGCAATGGGATGCCGAGTTTGATAGTATCATTCAGGAGAAACCATTGTTTTTATCTATCATTTGAATCAAAGTAATCCGTGTGAGAAATACGTACATATAATTACACACCCTTTTTAACACGGCAATCGATAGATTTTATGAATATTGATGCATCGATTGGTAGATAGCAATAATTGAGATGTACATTTCAAAAGCACTTATCATTGAATAATTAGCCATAAATTACGCAATCACTTTACAATTTAAATAAGCGATAAATACATAACAACACAGTGCATACACAGCACAATAACAAAATGTATATTATATTCGCGTTTCTCAAATAGATTATTTTACATAAAAAACTAAGCTATAAATCAAAACACACCATTTCATCAAACTTAGTAATAAATTTCTATCTATTTTATATTTCAGAAAAAAATGTTTTATAAAAACTTAATTAATAAAAACTTAATTAATAAATTTTTAACAGCAAAGAATGTAAAAATCATTTTTTTTTTTAGCAATCCATCAATTGTATGATACATAATTTTAATACATTAGACATTTAATCAGAAAATTATAATCTTTCCAACCGATCAATTGCGAACCAATCAATCAGTAATTAATTGGCAAAAATAAAGACTCAAAGTTATATTTTTGTTATTGTAAAAACAAATATTAGTTGCAAATACTGATAAAGTTGTTAAGAAACTTTAAAAATTTCCTCTTTTAAAAGTCATTTAATCGTCGACGGTTTATCAATTAACAAATGGTAAGAAGTTTTACGAAGCAATCGGTTTGAACCGATATAGCTACGCTATCTTAATACGAACTCTATCGGAAATATTGAGAGAGCTATACGGGATATGGAAATTCGAGCGTAGCGAAACTAGTGTAATGAGACATGGAATGTGCGTTACATGATAATATAAGTATCCAACGGTTGCAAATAAATCAGAAACTATCGAGCACGGAATCGATACTCTTTTCCTTCCGGTTTGTGACAGCGGAATTTTAAGTATGCGTCGCGCAATATCTGCGGTACAATGGCGGAAAAAGATACGATGATAACAACCGGAGCGACGTTACCGCGCGCGTTTCACAAAGTCCTCTATCCGTGTTTGCTCGCTCCAGTTACCCATTACCGAACTTTCACATTTCCGGTACCTCCGTCGTCGACGACCGAAGCAATCGCGGCGAAACTCTGTCGCTTCGTCCCGAAGCGATGGTTATCGTTATCAAAGAAAGGAAGCGCCATTTCGAGTGTTGACGCGTTTGTTAGTAAGTTGCCAGACGCGCGGAGTTTCGAGACAGGCGTCTACGGCGCGTTGATTTCAATCTTCCATTTGACGGATTTCCTCGGCCGAAGAATCTTTTCCTCATCACCGGTATTAGGATATGTGTCGAACGCAATAAACAAGTATCTCGGTATCGGTAAAAATACTTTTTGAATTAATTTCTTAAAATTGGAGAAATTGAAGAAATATAACAAAAGTACTTATGTGAAAGTAAATTATTTGGTGCAAATCTAGGAGTTCTTAACTCGAGAAAATAGTCACCATACATAACGACACATCGATAGACGTGTACGGAATAGATCATTTCTAGGATACTTTTACTTTAGCGACAAAAAAATATTATTTGTTGTATGGATATTGGTGTAACATTTTTTTCCTTTTAATAATTATTTTTATGAATCATTAAATATGCAATTTCCCAATAAAAAAGTTACATTGATGAAATTCTTTATTTTATTCAGAAATACTGTAATAATACATTATTTAATGTACTTATTCCGTCTAATATTTACTTAGATTCTATTTATTTTTTTCAAAAAGTTTTGTGATTAAATCCAAATTAGGACATAAATAAAAAAACAATTAATATGTAATATAATAACGATTTTATTTCCAATCTTATTACTGTTTATAATGATTTGAATTTGAATATAAAGAAACATCCCAGGTAATAGTTTAAAAAAATCTGATGTATTCTCAGATGTAAAATTCTACGACTGAATTATAAAAAGACACAATAAGGACAGAAAATTAGAAATGCGATGTATAAACCAAAATTATTTTTTATACTTTACACATAAGAAACATTCCAAGAGGCATCTGCAATCGATCGATGTAATATATTTTGCCGAAAGGTGCCACATCGGAATTTATTCATGACGCACTCGCAAGCTCGGCGGCACGTATATGAGGATGAAGAGAGGAAGCCACTAAATTTTTCGCTTCAAACCTCTGTCTTCTCTCCCTCGACTTCCCTCCACTCCTTTCCCCTGAGCATCGGCTCGTCGCCCTCTCGCTCTGGTTCCCTCTGATCGGAGCCGCCGCGAGATTAGAGGCTGCCAAATGAATTAAAAGCCAATTTTAATCAAAAGCGGGCACCGGCTTTTAGGCACGATTACTCCGGATAATAACTGGTAGGATGGGCCCTGTACGTAAGAGGAAAAGAGCGAGATAGAGGGAGAGAAGAATGGATCCTATATATTACTTCTACGTGCTCCTCGCGATATAGGAACCAATTCGCCGCTCGTTACAGGTTCGCAACTACCTATACATTTTTCTATCGTCTGCCGAAGCGAACTATTCAGAAGGTTTTATCCCACGATTGACCTGCGGTACAATCTGAACGATTTGTAAGACTTAAAAATTCAACTGTCCTTTTGGAGAAACGGCGAAAAGAAGATCGCGCGCGATCACCACGTAGACAAAAAGTACCAAATGTGCGGTTATTATTCGTCGATGTAATGTCGGACCTTGGGTGAGAAAGGTGAGACGACGCGGATCGGGCCGAGAACCACTGGGGCGCTACAATTTCGCGGCGTCGGCGTTATGAAAGCTATAATACAACGCGCGAGGGAGAGACGGTCGGTACCGACCGTGTAAAGCGCAAGAAAAAGTCAAAAGGGAAAGGCAAAAGAGGCCCAGGAGAGAAACACAACGTATAGACGCAGCTCCTCTCGTTATGAGCGCGCGCGTATAATAGCGATCCCCTGTCATTAACACCTAAACGCACGATTGGCCAACGCGCGAGGATCGTCCTCTCCTCGATGATGCACAGTAGACGAACACCGGATGGACGGGAGATGCAACGCGCGGTTATATGCACGGGATATGGATCAAAGGTGCGCGCGACAGGTGAAGCCTGGTTTATCGGGCTGACGCGGTAATCACAGCCCCCGCGATTGATTCAAATAATTAAATTCCAGTCCGGACGATCGGTGCTGCAACCCCCCGATTCCCCGCTCGATTCCACGCCCCGGTTCGGATCGCTTTTCCCTCCTTCGAAGTTCACGCGGATGTCGGGACACCCAATTCCGAACGTCCGTCGGACGGGACGCTTCCCGGAGGTGTTTGGGGAATCGTTTAAGTACGTCGCGTAAGTACGTAGCGCGTCATGGTAATTATAAGTACGGCGTGACACGTATATGGTGCATCTGTGTTTGCTCGGTGTACAAAAAAAAAAAAAAAA
>NW_017275008.1:177470-213420 GCF_001594065.2 Cyphomyrmex costatus | reverse complement strand
GAAAAAAAAAAAAAAAAAAAAACTCGGAGTAACAAAAAGTCGATAATTATTATTTACCTTGATTGTGGATGATAGTTATTATCGTGTTATTAACTGACGCACTTGAATTATGATTTATCATTCCGGCTCGGCTCAGAATTCCCGTATCTTCCCTTGCACGTTTCTAGTATCGTTCTAGTTAAATCGCTGCTCGGTATATCAAGTACATGATTATCGTATATTAATGCAACGATTAAATTAATAGATGCGTCAAGCGCAAAAAGTATTACTCCATAATTACGTAATTCTTTTACCTGCTTATCTACCGGTATCGACATGTAAAACTATTCCCGGAAAATCATTACCGCGCATGACATGTTCTCCATACGTTATACGATTCTAATTTTATTTAGTAAACTATCATGGAATTTTTATAATACCGTGTATAATAATGTCTGCTATTTGATATAGAAAACAGGCCTGAGTCGCCACATCAGCAACAAAACTCGAAGCTATAGAGGCTTCGGAGCTTCTGGAGATCTGTCGTGGTGCGATTTCTATCTCGGAGCCTGGTACATGGCTCCTCAAGGACTCTCTCACAGTGTCTCAATCCCCCGTGCAGCAGCACACGCCGTTCCGAGTCGCGAGAGGGGCTTGAGTAATCGCTGGTCAGGAGAGGCTCGTTGTCGGCAGTTGAGTGCCGTAAGAGGTGAGAGAGCAGAGAGTAACAGAGGGGAAAAGGTGGAGGCAAAAGCAAGAAGGCAGGAGATGGAGGAGAAGGAGGTACGCGAAGGTGATGGATCTCGGGGAGGTGCAGACGCGGCGCGCAGCGTGCGGCGCGAAAACTGGCTCCTCTGTTTGCACAAGCGAGCGCCTTCTTCCCTCCTTCCGAACCTTCCTTTCGTCCCCTACCTCGTCAGCAATCGTCTCAAGAGGAACCGCCTCGTACTCGCGCCGCGCGTAGGGCGGACAGCCCGTTCGCTCGTTTCGTCCGGGATATCGCGCTCAAAAATTCCCGCGAACTCGCGGGTTTGCGAAAGGAATCACTGCGCGAGAGGAACATTTCAGCAGCGAAGGACTCGTATAATCGAAATTGATAAAATTTAAACTACAACGTGAAATTTTTCTCTCTATTATATATTAGAGATATCTATGTACAAAATGGTATTTTGCACTGCTAAATTTTGAGAGTAAAACGACTATATTGTGCCGCATAAAATAAATAAATAACTTTTGCATTCGAATTGTTCTAAATTTATTTTAATGCACAATCAAATTACTTATAAAAAATAATAATGTATAGTAAAGTTGAAAAGAGAGAGACCTTTCGGTTTTCAATTTAGATATTATTAATTTCACAGATCAAATTTTCCACCTCTATGTTTGAAAAAATTCGACCTTACATTGTTAGAGCAGACTAAAATGGCAAATTAACACGAACGAGTTGCGCAAGACACACAAAAGAGGCGTTTAATCATTATAATTCTATATGTCAGCGATTTGCCCGGTTTAAGTATTACATTAATCAAGAATGCGACACATTTGACAAACGTTTAATAAATATATCATCTTAACATCCTGTCCATAAATAAATGCTGCTTTCATGGCGGATTTACGTGAAGGTGATAAAATACAAGTAGAAGCAAGCATCTATATAAATGTCCCATATATTTTGTCGAAGACTTTCAACTGCTTGAAAAATAAAACTGAACTCTCTTTTATTTCTGAATAATATCTGCTCGTAAAACTGAGCCCAATAAATAGAAATAAGGCAAAATGCACTCGATAAAACAAACGACGAAGGTGTCTAGCCGAAAACAATCAAGACGGGGTAAAATTACGTCGTAATTTATCGAGACTCCTCGGTGGTCGTCCTCCCAGTTTTTACTCCCTTCGTTTCTTCTCCAACGTTTGCGCGTCCGGCAAACTGCTCACGGAAATAGGACTGCAGTTATTAGTTCGTAAAAATGGAAATTCATCCCGGAAGACTCCGTGGAGACATTCGATAGCGAAAACGAGAGAGATAAGCTTTCTGACCGACTGAGGTCAATCGATAAGAATTGTAGTAAATTAGAGTTCTTTAACGCATCGTACTCCCGGATAAAAATCCCTTGGAGGGATAAAAATGCTGATCGAAATTGATTCAATTAACAGATTTGATTATCTCATTCCCCATAATGTTATCATTATGCATACTTTTTTAATTTTAGAGATAATTAAATCATACTATAACAAATATGTAAAATATGTTCAATGATCAATAAAATAATCGATAAATTTTATGAACTATACTAAGCTAAATAATTGCAAATTTTAGAGTTGCTAAAAAAATCTTTCACAGAAAAAAGATCTACAATACTTTAATAGATCGCGACAGGAATGTATCTTTTTCTTAAAAGGTAAAAATAAAAACCTGTGTAATACACAATAAACACGAATAACTTTTTCATTTTTAATTTATTTTCTTTCAAGAGAGTTATTTCTACAAACGTACTTTGAAAAAAATTTGAAAAAAGATGAACAAAGTATAATATAATAATCACAAAAAAATGTTTTTCGTTGAAAGAAAAATGTTTATCGCATCTAAATTGAATTATTATAACAATGAGTGAGACATAATGATTTTTGCGGTCTTACTTACGGTAGGGTGCATTGTAATCGTCGCGTCCCACTGCTTTGATCGAGCGGCCTATTACGGTAACATTGCCGCTGCTGCAAGTTGAGTAGAGACTCACGGAGCGCACCATCGCCGGCACCGCCCCGCACATCACCACCTACAATTAAAGAACCGCACATACAGTTTAAAATTTCTTAGCTGTGCGCGAATGGAAAAATTGTCAATTCGTCCCAAGTTGCTTTATAAAATGTTCAAATCTCTTCACACGAATTGCAAACCGAGAAACACTAGAAATAAATTAATTAGCAAATGATTTTTATATAGATCGCGGTGATTTCAATGTGTTCGGAGTCAATGGCGCGTATTTTACGATTTATAAAAAAAGTACAAAATTTACAAAAAAAATATTCGTTTTACGACGGAGTATTTCTTCACGGAATTAAATCATTGTACTATTTATATGATTTTATTCGATAAAAATTATTCAAATGCTGACAAAAATATATTTAAGTACAAGCACATGCGTGTATTAAGTAAAAGTGATAAGATACGAAGTGTACAAATATAAAGAGATTACGGAGAAGAAAATGAGCAACTTGGTCCAGAGTTAGAATCCACCGCGAATTATCTGATAATTTATCTTTTGAAGGTAACAACAAAGCTCCGGCGGGATAAGAATTCGCGTGACATGTTTTCAGAACAACGACCGAACTGAAAGTCGTTAAGAACGTCGAAATTCTACCACGGCCGCCGAGAAGACGCTTTTACGGTCGGTTCACATATCACGACATCGAGTCATTCGTTGATCCGCCCGCGCGGATTCTCCCCGCGGTGGACGCGCGCACGGACAAAAATGCGCCGTGTCAGACGAAGACGGAGAGTCGTCATGCCGGCCGCTCGGAGATGCTGCACGCTGATGGCAGAGAGAGCTCGTTAACGAGCGGACACGAGCCATCCATTAATAGTCACCGAAACTGGCGTTTCGTTTATATCAAAAGTGGCGCCGACAATGTTACGATAGCCGGTGCAACGCGCATTAGTCTGACAAACATCGAAATAGAAAGCTTAGTATGATCGAGTAATCACGACGTTCGAATGACGCATGAATCTGCATATATGTAACAGACGTGAGACGTTAGGAGAGTCAATGTCGTGTATGTGCAATATGCGTTTCTCCGAAATTATAATTTCGTTATACTGAAAGAAATTCACTCAATCTTGTAATATATATTACTAAGTAATAATACTAAGTAAACATTTTTTTACTTACAATAAATAAACGTTTACACTCGCTAAAAATTATAGTTAAATCAAACTATTGTTTTTTATTATTACTAAATATTTAATATGTTTACATTTAGTAAATATTAATTTACTTGGAACTATTTAAAGAAATATTTATCAAAATTTAATATTTTCTTCCTGATGTGTGTATATATAAATATTTAAATTATAAATAAATAATGAAATTAAATAGTTGAACAGAAATTGCAACTAAATGTTATAATATTTCGAAATTGATTATTCTTAACACTGCTCACATTTTTCGCGCATTACGTGTCAAATCAATGATTGCGCGTTTACTTAAAAATTTTTCTCAAGGAAAAACCGCCGTATAATAAACGCACAGTGATGAACAGATTTATGTGCGAATGTGGAGAAGAACAATTAAATTCGCATTGCAGGATTTTATTGCAGTTCCACGATCCTGTAACACGAGTCTTTTAATGCCGAGATGGTAGGATCGTATATAGCCCAAGAGACGAGTAGAGTTGATAGTACACCACACTTCTATATCGTTTAACGTACAAAGTTAAAGTAGATCATATACATTCGTAGAAACTGTTTACGACGGAATGACATTGTCGCGCGTAACGAACTCCACATTGAATTCTCACGTTGCGACATCGTGTGCAAATATATAATCGCGTCATCATCGTGATATTCGCATTATCATTTAATCGACAGGACTTTCAAATCGTAAGAATGCGAGTGAATGATGACAATTGTCAGTAAAATAGTTATTTGGAAATTTTACATTGGCCGTTCATTAAATTCTCACCTAGCAGACGTATCGTTAAGGCGATAGCCTCGAATGCATTCGTCTCGATTTACCATGCAGTTACTTCAACCACCGACGTCTAAATATATCGCTCGCGATTCAGTCGACCAACCATTTAATTATTTATTGGACCAGCAAACCGTTTACCGCACCGCTCAAGACCGGTATCGAGGATACATAAATCTCATTTAAATACGATTCGAGGCTCCGCGCGATGAGACTGTCGCGCGAATTGTCCTTATCATCTTGGGAAGTCGAGTAAAGGTCTCCATCAATTTCAAAAGCATAATAAATAACGAATGCCATGCAAGTCTAATCTCTGCGATGCTCAACGATTTATATTGTACGACAGATGTCGAGTTTGAAAAACATTTTGTCAATGACAAAAATTATTTTATACTATCAAATTGAGATAATCGTAATTTAACAATCTGGCTGTGTCCGTCAATAATCCGTAATCATTAATCAGTAACCGATCAAATTATTTTTGGCATCAATAGTTAAATACAAACGATTGGTTTATCCGTTAACAATTTTCTAAATTAAGAATTGCTAAGATAAAGTACGTTAAAGTAAATGTTACAACAGATGCAGACAGTTTAGAAACGTGAGAAAGACTCGATCACACAAAGGAGGAAGGCTCGATTTATCATGCACGCAGTTAATCAAAGCGCGATGGCAAGCTATAACGGTTCCGCAATGAACGGCGTCGTGGGTATTTTAAAAAAATTCAAGCGACGTCAAAACTTATAAGCGCTCCGCAGCGCCCACAGCGGGGAATTAAACGTACGCCGCAATGAGTTAAGGATGAGGTTCAAAGCCGGCAGCCGCCTCCTCGGTCATATAAATTGTCAGTGGCCGCAAACGCGCGTAGGAGTGGAAGCGCCGATCATTAATCTATGGCAGGTAAGGTGCGTGCCGCCGTAATCGCCGATTTACTCGAGTCTTGGCACGAGTTTCAGCACGCGATCCTCCCGGGTCCCGACCTCCTCGTGCCGGGGATATCTCAGATCTGACCTAGTCATCCTCGCGATCGTGGCCCCCCATACATCTTGACGTGTACATTCGCGAGCTAGGAAGTAGGCAATTTTGCGGCTTCAGCGGAACTGTGGCTCATTACCAACTCTATACTGCTCGTTACCTTTCGCGAAACTAGGCCGACTAATCATCGGATTACCTTTATGCAATTGGCTGCTGCTACGAATGTCGGTCGCATTCGAAAAGATAAGATTATAAACCGATCAGAGCGCGATAAAACGCTGGTATTGAGCTTTTACATTTAATTTTTCGATATATATTTTCAAAACTCCATAAATTACAAAACAAAGCGATATTAACTAATCAATTATGATAGGTAGATATCGTAGTCACTCGTATTTCCTCTAATATAATCTTCTCTAATATTTATTATAATTTCTAAAAAAATACATGTATTTGTATCTCGAAATAGAGGGACACAATTTCTATAAATGTTATAAAGAGATTACATGTGGAAATACTCACCATCAGGAGGCACAAAATCTTCGCTAAAACGGCAAGCTGTGGTAACCTAGAAACAACAAAAATACACCCGTTAGTTAAAAGTATCGATCGGAACACGAATGGAATATGCAATAAGTCCGTTTCATCCAATTTGCGGCGATTCTAAGCAATCATGTATGCAAATAAATTTCGTGTGATTATATAGCAAACTCGCGCACAGTGTGTGTGTAATCATTACTATTTCCAATCGCACAAATTGAAAATACAAGGTGTATTCGATAAGTTGTAACTGATAAGCAAACCTGTGCACGGGATAATTAGCGCTAAAATGATGGTACAAATAGATTGTACCGAGAACACATAAATCATGTGCTTATTAAAATCTTTAAATTATATGGTTGTTAAAACTAAGAATAAATGACGATGATTGCACTTTTGATAAATTCGAAAATTAAATTATATAGATCTGTTTTTATAGCTAAACTAAAGTGTACACTTTTTGTACTTAAAGCGAAATAGGTATTATGTTTAATATTTTGCAAAAGCAAGAAAATAAGTTTTATAATGTAGTCCAATGCAACAATAAAAAAACAAATTTAATATCAACAAATAGGAAATAAAGGCCCTGAACGGTTAAATCTTTATAGATTTTTAGTGCTTAAATTATTCAGTGTTATTCAGTGAATTTATATATTTATAACTATTATACATATCTCCAATCCTACAAACCCAGCAAACTTAATTTTCAGTCTTGAAATGCAATTCTAATATAGAACTAGAGTAGTAATATTACAAATCTAATACTTGTTTAACAACAATATAAACAATAAAAAGGTAAGAGTCAATTCTTTTTGATAATATAACGTTATAAAACCGATTTACATAAAGATTGAAGGAAATATAATTAGATATATAAATAATTTAAAAAAAGATTACATATTCGGATTGAGTCTTCTTCAGACAATTAGTTGGATTCGCAGTAATGAGTGTAAGTTGTCGACGTGCAAAGTATATGGATTATAATTGCGTTGTATGGTTTAGTCAGCGTCTCATGAAGAACCCGAAACTACTTGCAAACAATTGGACGAACAAATATAGATAATTTCTCGGTGTTTTAGTAGAGAATAAATAATCATGTAGTAAAAGTAAGCAAGCAATACCGTCTCAGTCCAATAAAAAAACTTCCATATAGTTGTGTGACATAAACGTACAGAAATTGTTCGTCAAATTAATTACAATTTTATTATAAAAATTTGTTAAATTTATTTACAATTGTATTTTAAATTATAACTAATTTGACGAACAATTTCTAGTGTTACGTTAGCAAAAAGAATCCTCGTATTAAATTATTTATTTCTAATATTTAATAATGTTCAAACTTTAAAATTGAATTTTAAAATATGTAAAATTATAGATTATTTTCCAAATACAGACATACTGTTCTAGCGGCAAAGCAATGATACGAATGATCTCACGTAAAATCATCGATATATTACCAACGTGAGTGAGAAAGGCTCGGTGGAGAATCGTAGAATAATGACGCGGCGTGCCGCGCCGCAGGTTGTATATGATAACCCAGTTACATACGGACCGCAAGCAGTTGCGCAATGCAAATGCATCTCGTGTTACAAGTACACAGGTGAACAGCGGTCGCGCTGCTACGAGCTTTCGCTCCTCGCTCGCTTTTAATTCGACTGCAGATTATTGGCTCGCCCATGGTAACGCGGGGTGGACCAAACACATGCCTTTCTTTCGCCTCATCCCGCCTACCTCGTCTCTTCAATGCACTCTCTCGGTGCACCGCGTGGAATGCCGCTGGGCGGCCCCGATTCACTTAAAATATTCACTTTATCTCTGTCGAGAGAAGACGCACGACGTCCTTCATTTTTGAAAACCTCCAAGTCTTCATCGTTATCCCTCTTCCCCTCTACGGCAACGTATCTTTTACAAGATCGCGTTGTGATTAAATGCCAGTTAGATATAATTTTTATTGCACGGTGCAACTTCCGTAGGAATTATTCCGTTCGCGTAGAAAATCTGCGACTGGAAGACAAGTTCACGATACGGATTTCGCCAAGGCTCCTTGCCTTCATCGTGCCACGCACTCCCCGCGCGATATACATCGGGTCGTAACACTCGTAGCGCGGAGCGCGGCGTAGTTGTACGCAGCCGGCTCGGGTTTCGAGGTTTAATTGCATTGGCGTGACTGGTGGCAGCGGCGTGGTTACTCTCGATGCACAACTGAATTCGGCATTTGCTGCCGCACGCGTAAAGAAATGATTCATATTTGATTTGAACTATAAAAGATTCTTCCGTAAAAATCAAACGCCTCCAAAAGAAGTCTAACGTTCTTACTTTCACCAATTTAGATTAGCTTCAATCTACATAAACATGTAGGTCTAACTTATTCTTTATCCTTTTCCTTCTTTATCCTTTTTACCTTATTTATAAACGGAAAAGATAAGAATTAATATTCGCGATTAATATATAATACATTGCAAATCGTCAACTTGATTCAATATAATAACACACCCAATTATAGTATATTTAGAATAACTTTCATCAAAAATAGAGATAATAATATTTATGTTATAAAAATTTTATTATGCGAGAAAGAATTTATATATAAATAGATCAGGTGCGTTTTATTGCTATCCGAGCACTCTCGGCACTCTTCTAATACTAGTGAGAGCCACTTGTAGAACGTATCGTGCCACATTCCAAAGTATCTAATTTGCGTCAGCAGCGTCAATATCGATTTTTCAATTTTCACATCAGCGAAGACCACCGTCTCTAAATCAAGGTGTACGAGTATTCCACTCGCCGGGATGCCGGTTTACATAATTGCAAACTTAGTCACAACGACATCCCGCTGACAACCTCTTGCTAGCCGTTTCATTAACAGCCGTGGATCACCTCGGATGCGGTAATACACGCACGATGTACCGCGACGAAGGTAACTGTCGGCGGTGCGCCATCGAAAGGCGCGGAGATATATTAACATTCGGATCTCCCGGGATGTTTTACGTAAGGAGGAAAAGTGTCCGTGAGATGTTTCACGTGTCATCGGGACGGAAAGAGTGCCGAGGATAAAGAATTCCAGTCTAGACTATCTCTGCACGTTTAATCGCGACCGCGTCGAGTGATATTTCTTGGTTTACCACGCGAATTATTTCAACGCTAAAATAATCGTGGTCGGTATGTCATTTTGGTTTCGCTAATCCTTCCATCTGTTTTCTTTTTTATATCGGGAGACACGGTAGTGTCTCGACGCGCTAAACCAAGCATCGTGTTAAATATACAGTACCAAAATATTGATAGCATTTAAATATGATACTCAAATAATATCAAAAAACCTTCATGAACAGAAAATAAGGACAGAAAATTACTAAATCGACACTTCCGACAGTTCTAGCGGCAGTTCCGATATTAAATATCAATTTAATTATTGTCACTTTTATTTATTTCTAATATTATATTTAAAATTTATAAATTTACCAAATTTTCGAGAGATTTAAATAACGATTTAACAGAATTTCTGGTTACAGTAACTAGAAAATTTAATGGACCAATTAAAAAGAAACAGAATTTTACAAATTGTGTGACCAATTAAAAAACGCCAATTAAAGTATTTGTAAGATCGCGTCGACCGTATCCTTCGTCATCTGATAATGAGAAAAGGAGGGGGTCAGCTTTCACGCGTATCGATACCGATCGCATGGAGAAATAGAGGCTGGATGCATGCGCACACGCGCCACCGAACCGGACTCCGCGCGGTCGGAGGTATATATACACGTGGCCGCGTCACGGAATTCCGAAGAGTCGCGAAATTCCGGGACGTCGTGAAATCCGACCGTGACAAATTCCGACACGCATGAACGGCATGCGCGCGTCACGCGCCGCGTTGGCGCACTTCGTGACGCAGCATCCAGTTAATGTTCGTCACTTACGTTTTGTACCGATATCCGTTAATAGCCGAGTGTACGTAAAAAGAAGAAGAAAAAAAAAGATAATAAAGTTGCAGAGGAGATACGCAAACGCGCGCACGTCATTTTCTTTTGAGGAAAGAGTATGAAAAAAACGGATAAGCGTGACATTTCATGGAAGATCCTAAAAATTCTCGAGTTTCTTCAAGTTCCCACCTCGATGCGGTGACAATGGAAAGGATTACGATCGGCGATAAAAGTAACGATTTCCCTGAGTCTCTTCGTTACCGATTCATTGGCTGTAGATTGGAATCCAAAGGATGTCTCAGAGGACGGCGAGAGACATGTCAACGTGGCGATGAAATCGTCGTAACTCACCCAACGATCACCGTAGACATAGCTGCGAGTCTCCGCCACGGTGTGTCATCTCAGTCCATGCATTGTAAATCGTACGAATTACGACCGGCTAGCTGCAATAACGATTCAAGCACGTCGTTTCGCCACAAATTCTCGCGGTTTCCCTTGTAGAATAGCGTACGATCTACGATGGATATACGTTTACGTGACAGGACACGTTTGACAGGTCGATGACACTTTCGCACGGCTCTACGGTTCGATTGGCACTTCTGTCCCTATCGACGCCGAACAGTCCAGTTTCGAAATCGTCGACGTGACGCGATCACTGTCTTACATCATCGTCGGAGTTCAGTCGAAAAAATCGTGCCGATTGCGTCGTACTCGCAGCCGCGCGAGATCGACCGTGTGGAAAAGCCCACGATCGGAGTCGAGCCTTTATACCTTTTTCGGTGTTATACGTGCAAGTGATGAATTCCCCGTCGTACGCCTATCACAGTCCGCGAGCTTTTGAATCGAAGATTAACCAGGATTACGCTGATATCTACATCAAGTGAAGTTCCCAGCAGTCACGAGAGTGGTGGTTCCCCGGTAAACCGACCTATCAACCAGACATCGTTACAGCGATGAACTATCGTTCGCGTCGCCATTAAATCTTCCGACAGAAACGCTGAATTTTAATGGTATCACATTGGTCCGCTGCGTGTCGACGGGATATATCAATTCGTCCGCACAAACCGCGAATGGAAGGTTAAATCACTTTGCGCGATCAAACGATGGTTGACGAGCGAAATGCACTTCTCTCTTCCAGAATGATAAGAGATGCTTTGTGTTCGATCGCGATTATATAGATACGAAAGATCACTTGGTACCCGCGACTTGATGGTAGTCACCGGGACGAGATCGGCACGGTGAATGTGCCGGCGAGGATGCGACCCGCGGCATGACATCCCGGACCACGTGAGGACTCATCCAAAGGGGATTTCGGTGGGGATATTTGTCGCCTGCCGCGTGAAAAACTGCCAACACTTGAATAGGCTCCGACACGACGATGAAAAACGCGGCTACCGACCCGACGCCGATGACTCTCAGCTGGACACCGCCTGTCGCCTAAAGCAACGTACACAGATTTCGTATAGCACGACTTACAAACCCTGACCTGATCTCAAGGAATCATGCTGGAAGATGATTATGCTCGTTGCCCAGGGTCGTTTAATGAGCGACCTAATCGATCACCTTATAGGTCGTCGTTCACGAAACCGCCCGACGCGTACATCGAAACTTGTTTGCGTCGTCGACTAAATGAATTGCTATCGAGCGACGAGTTTGGCATATCGTTCTGCGTTACAATGTATCGGTATAGACGTAACAAAGTTACGAGACCACATTAGACGATAAATTTCGAATAACGTAATTTTCTAACGTAAATGGGTAAACTATCTCAGCGTAGTTACTCCATTTAACGTATATTCAATATTAATGTTCTATTATAAAAATATCAACTTATATCGCTATACTCACTAAAAGCGAATAGTCTTTCAATAAACCATTCCAACAAAGCTCCCAACGTATTATAGGAGGAGGCAGATAAATGACGACATCTCCATTGAGGATAACCACGAGATTTACTACCTTTGTAGTGCCCATGCAGCACGAGCCGATCAACGCGAGAACGCCCCAAAGGAAGAAGTCACCTGGCGTCGCTTCACAAAAGCCAGAGCTCCAAAATGTTTCCTACATTGCCATAGCAAATTGCGACAAATCACGCGTGTCAATGGAATTCCCAGACGGCCACAGCAAATTGTCGTGACCAATCATGGCGGCAACGCGTCGCATCGCCAGCGTTACGATCAAGATCAACCCGTAACGCGGGTCATGATTTGATTTAGAACCAGTAAATTCGACCGCTAACTGCCTGATCGCAATATACAATCATCGTAACCGCAATCACGTATCATTGGCACATCTGCAGATCAACGAATTGTTATTCTTTCTTGATTAATAAGCATGAAATAACAATTTTTCGAAATTTCTTCTGAAATAATTGAAATAACCGAGATTAGACGGGTTTTGGGATAATTTTACTAAATTACCTAAGTTTAACGTAGATAGAGATGATAAAGAGAAATTTCCAGCGATATTAGAATGCGTCACACATTAATAGATTACGATACTCAAAAATAGAATTGTGAAACAAATACACCAGGGAGTAAATTTTATGTCAATAAAGAAGCATCTTATCACGATCATAAAAGCCTAATCTCCCCACAGCTTAGAAAAACCTTATCGGTTTATACTACCTTCTGATTATTCTCAAATCAGATTGATATAAATAAAAATACTCCTTTTTGTGTTCTTGATATATACACAAATGGAGAAAAAATTTAGATCTCTCTCCAATTAAAACAATATAATATCAAAGTGTTTTCAGACAACATTTAATTTCCACGTATATTATACATCACGAAGATTAAATTCAAACATCATGTGCCTGTTAATGACTAGTGATTTGGAAATAGTCGCGACTATACATTTGAAATTTGACCTTCTTGTCGAATTTATGTGTCATTCGCATCACTTCTACGAAGAAACATTTGCTAATCCGTCTATTTAATACGACTCTGTCTCCGAATTCCAGGAGATTACGGCGGACTGTCATCAAATTTGTCATCGCGTTACTTTTTACGTCATGAATAATATGTTATATGTGCGTGAGATTATTGCTCGAAATATTTCAATTTTCTAAGAAAGGCATAATTGCTTCTGACTTAACTTTTAAGTGTTTATGTACCAGTCGTACTAATTAAATAATGCGCAATTGATCATTTTGGTATTTTTACCTAATAGCAAAAATTAACGGAAAACATGTTGCTTTTGTCATTTTCACTTCGTGTGAAAATATATATATATCTTTACACTTCGTATCGCAAACACTCGAATATAATTAGCATACAGACTAGAATCATAAAATACGCATAATATTTACGTTATAGCATAAGCTAAAGCTTCCACTCTCGTGGTAATAATAGATCCATTACAGTGTGGCCACGATTACTTGCGATCTGCGTGTAAAGGATCAGACGCGGAAAACACGTTCACTTGACAAAGTCGAAACAACGCGGAACGTCCTGCGGACGGAAGTACGCCGGCGTAGAGGATACGGCGCGCGCAAACGATCTCGTTGATCGTGCCTGACTTTTTCCTCCTTCCAGAGCACCGAGCAGCACACTCGTGTGCGTCCTCCAGTCCAGGCTGGTGCCACGTGAAGTGGTGGATGGCCGTCGACGTCGTGCGTTTATGGAGAATGGATAAGGAGACGCGACGAGCGACTAAACGCGTCCTGTAAACGGCACGTAGAGAACTGTCGTGCGTCAAGTGTACCACGGCCGGGGGACGTGCAGGCGGGGAGGAGAGAATGGAAAGGAGAAGAGAGGAACGTAAGGAAGGAAAGAGAGGAGAAAGCGCAAATAAGAAGAAGAGTCACGCGAGAGAGGAGGAGTGCGCGACGTGGTTTTTGCTCGGAAGCCGCGACGTCCGCCGGCGTCACATTCATTCTGACACGCTCCTCGTCATCCTCCCCTTCCTCACCCCCAGCGAGGAAAAAAAAACGGCTACAGAGTGGCGAGAGTGCAAGGGGTAGATGAGCAAATGTCATTACTGCGAGAGAAAAACTGTCTACAATGATTTGTTAGTTTTCGAGAATCATACGCGAGCAGCGAATTTTGATATATCGAATATAATTACAGTAGTATAATTAATTATCATTATAATAACGTAATAATGTAGTCTGCAAAATAACATACGAGAGATTTTCATTAATTTAAAAACATAGTATATTCCAAATGTAAGATCATAAAGTCACATTTGAATTTTGTAATTATTTTGTAGACAATCGCTCTCTGTGCGGCAATTATTACTGTCAACTCTGTCAAATGACATATTCTTTTTACACGTAGATTGCAATCAATTGGCCATCGTAATGTAGATGTATTATTATTATCACAAGAATGGCTTCAAAACGTCAATAATTTATTGCAAATTCAAAATAATCAAAATATTGTACCAATATTGTGTGTGAGAATTTGATAATTATTTTATAATTTTATTATTACTTTAATAATTATTTTGACTTTTAACTGTGAACTGAAATTCGATTGATACCCTCGTAAAACGCTTGTAAACATTCTTTTACACTTGTGAAACGTATCGACGTTGCAACGGTATCGTCCCACGATGAGTCACCATTGAAACTGATCCGGTACCTCACCGATGAAGTACCATTAAGCTATCCCTTGCATTCCTAGCGTTTTACTTAGACCTACTTAAAAGGGTTGGATCATCCAATGCTCTTAGGGCGGGTATCGGTTTTGGATGAACCAACGGATAGCTCAGCCCGATCGAAAGTGTATCCCTACATTCATTATTCGTCTCGTCTCGTTCGTTAAACCGAGGCCGTTAAAGAGACCACGGTTAATTGAGTTTTAGGAATTCATTTCGTCGCCGATAACGCAACGTGCCCTCTTCAACGTACTACGCTCGTTGTGACCGACATCTGGGAACTGATATCTCTCCAGAAAACGAGCCGCTATATGTATCGTCACACATACTTTCGTGTCCAACGACTCGATGTGGGTGATCGCGATAATCAAGAACGTATTTCAGCGTAAATCACGCGAAGTACATTGAGAAAGTTTCAGGTGCGACGACATTTCAAAAAGGACTCGGACTTATTTCGGATACCACTAATCTCACGTTACACGACTGCAATTTTCGATGATTATGATAAATTTATATATTATTTTAAACTAATAATTTAAACTACCTGTTTTATATATATAATTATCCAACATAGACACTTCTTAATGTAAGTTATTAACCTGGTATTACAAGTTATCTTATGAGAGATATAATTAAAATGATAGAGACATGAGAAAAAATTTCTAACGAGTGATGTAAGCAGGCGATATAATTTACATCTTAATTTTATGCACGAGTGTGTGACTCGATGTTAAACTGCAAAAACTAGAGAATGTTCTGTATTATTTCGAGTCGTTATCATATTACCGAGAATACATGATTCATCTACGAGTTCATCATCGTAACGAAATACAGTATGGTGAGAGCGTCGATGAAGACGCGACTATATGAGTGAACGCGCGTCTATATCACGTTAAACAGACATAATTGTCATAATCCGGTCAAGTTCGTTCATCGTGCGATCTGCAAAGCGTTTCACGCTAAAGCCGCACGTGTGTCGTCGCGGGAAAAAGGCACGGAGGGAAAGAAAAAGTATGGAGGCCATGGAAAGTTCTGTTTCGAAAAGCAACATATCGCCGCGCTCAACTTGGCGGACTGTAATCTCTAATGGTTCCTATGGGCATTTAAATAACCATCTCGCCCACCCACCATCACTTAACTCTCACTATTTTTCTCTCCTTCGCGTCTCTCTCTCTCTCTCTCTCTCTCTCTGTTTCTTTTCTCAGAACCTCGGCGCTATCAGAGGCGAACGTTCTGACGATTCGAGGAGAAAAACGACTGCTCTCACTGGCTTTCCATTTCTTTTTTTAACGTTACCGAGCAGGTCACTATTATTCGCTATACCGTCAGGAAAATAAGGTCACGTACGACGAAATTGTCGGGAAATTCCGATCGAAAGATGCAGATCATTACGATCCGGACGAAGAATCACAGACGAATGAAAACGCATTCGGTAATATCGCGTTACTATAGATGAGACTGTATTGCACAACGACGTCGGGAGAAAATGGTCCTGCCAAAATTCGTCTGCGACGGATCTTTCCGGTAGCGAATGAGGATGAGTCAGCGGAGGTTAGTCATACGAAACTTGGTTAGTTGACGAATCCAGACAAGAGCGAGGGCGCACTTTTAGGGCACTCTCTCCCAGCAACCCGAGCTATCGGGAACGGCAGTTCACCGCGTTCGATCGATTCGGGCAACGATCCTGCGCCGATTAAATTTATATTTAGTCGGTCGTTTGCGTCGAGGATAAGCCAATGCCGCGCGAGATACTCCCCGACGTCCATGAAGACGGAAAAATGCTTTCAAGGAGGAAGATTAAATCAAGCTGCTGATGGAAACGTCCGTGGATATTTTACGATCTACATTCAATATGAGAGCCGGCTAATAATCGAAAAATATTCGACTTTGCTCTTAATCAGATGAATTCAGAATGATTCGAGATATATATCGTATTTACGTACAGCGGATGCGGACTCGAAAGGCGCGGAAATGTAGGAATCACTCAAACTTATGTTATGAAAGTAGGAAGCCATTGAAAATCTATCGTTTATCAAGACCCTTTTACCCCTTTAATGTACTAGTATCGAGATTTCGAATTTTAAACAATAAAAACTTTTTTATTGTTTATTTTTGTGTGAGTTTCATAGATTTTATCTCACTTTACCTTGACAGTTTTTGCGGGAATATGGTAACGAGAAGGTAAAAAATAGTGCATTTATCATATTAAACAAACAAATGTTATGTCGTGTAGTGTAATTGTGTTCTACAGTCATAATTGATTTCAAGTATCGCAGTGGTTTACGCGCGAGGAAAAATATTCTCGACGCGAATGCAATGGAATAGCTGATAAAGACTGCGTAGGAGTACGTGAAGATAAGACTTGCGAAGTCGACGATGGAATTCGTGTAATCGGTCTTGGGAATTTCGTGGAATCGCTTGAGCGACGCGGGCCCGAAATAAACGTGTTACGTCAATGTCTTAACATACACCGTCGCGATAACTGCGACGTCGTACTCGCGATCAACACACTGAACAATCGAATGTTTACTTACCCCAGAAAAGGGATATGTTATCGAATTTTTATCAAGAACAGACTTCGCCGTAATAAGCAACGTCATGTTTGTTAGAAATCTCTACAAGAGTATCATCTACGACTAAATTAATTGATAGATACACAAACAAACTAAACAATTGAAAATATATATTAAAAGAATTGAAATATTTGTGTATATGTAGTGTAATTATCTATTTTAAATTCACATTACCGAGAATATAATTAAAAATAATAAATAATACGTAATATATATAAAAAGGCAAATTTGAGTCAGGAGCGTAAGAAGCGATGCGCAAATATACATATATAAAAAATAGACTAACAAGAACTTGAAACGTTTGGATACATTTTTGGGCCATCCTTGTATAAGATCGTATAAAATCGTCGTAGACTCATAATGTAACAATTGGACCCAAGGAGAAATGAAAAGTCTTACAAATAAAAAGTATTATTCAAATTTTAGAAAGAAAGCAATATCATTACGATAGCAAAAATTTAATGCATCTAATTCAACAATCGTATTTTACAGTAGGAGAGATAAAAAAATATGAGTATAGATGTGTCAACGATATGTTGACGCCTTGATCGCTAAGTGCTTCATTTACGTAGCGATAATCTTTTACATCCTCTTTAAACGGTTTAAACGATAGAAAGTTAATTTACTTCTAATTACGCGAAGCAGATAATTACATCGTTAATATAGGGGCTTATCGATTCGCGTGGAAAAAAAAAAAAATGGGGGAAAAAAAAAAAAAAAAAGATCATTCGTAAGGACTTCATGCTGGTGGCTCGTACAGACGAGAAGCGGTCTGGAGATACCGGAGTCGAGAAGCGATTTTAAGCCGCCGTGAAATGACCGACCGGAATCGGCTCCGGTTTAATAACTCGGCGTGCCTGATTGAGGGTGCTGCGTGAGAAGCGCACCGTGCCGATAATCTTCAAATTCACGATACACTTATTGTCTTTATGAACGACCCACTTTCGAGCGCTATTAGCCGACCTAATTAAAACGTTTCGCTATAAACGCCGTATACTCGGGCTGTTTGTACTCGCTATGCGTACTCGCAGGCGAGCTAAGACGAGCGCGCGAGAGAAGCACCTTTCTCGATAACGAGCAACACGGTTGGATACAATTAGCGATGAAATCAATCGCCGTACCGGGGGGGACCCAGCCATCAATATGCATAATCAGCGTACAAGCGCCATTAGCCGCGTGTGTGTGTCTGCAATGTCGATGCGAAGGTCTCCTCCTACTCTCCAGCAGCCGTCTCGGCTGCCTCATACGTGTAAGTCATTTTAGATGTAATTAGTGAGTGATTTGCACCGAGTGGACGATAGCGGCGAGTCGGAGAGAAAGAAGGAGATACGAGCGAGCGAGTCAAAGAGAGAAAGAGAAGTATAGGATAGAGATGGGGGCCTTCCTGCTTTCAGAGTAGAACCAGTCCAAGGCGGACGTACCGCGCGGCTATTTCTCTGCTTGCAGGAGGGACTTTGTCATGGCCGAGTGATATCCAATCGGGAATATAGTCAGTGGGAACGTGGTATCCAATCGGCGGTATGGATTACTGCTAATTGGCCCCGATACGCGGACTATCGTCTCACCACGATCAGGTGGTCCGCTCTGTGGCGAAATAACTTCGATGCCACGGATGGTATTGGCGATAATTTTCATCTCTCCCATTTTGAACATATATCACCGCAACGTAATTCTATTATATATACAATAATTCCACACACAAAGTAATCATTAAGTTAGTGTAGATAGAATGATTGTTGAAATTAAATTCACGTAATTTCACAACTGACATTAATTTCCAGGCATAAGATTTACTTTGACGAGACATCGAAGAGAAGCTTTCTCTGTTCCATTTAAGCAAACTATTTTGTTACTTATTTTCATTATAATGGATATCCGTAAGTTGGTAAATTCTTCTAATTTCTCAGAAAGAATAATATTCTCAGTCAATTCTCGTTTATCCTATTAAAGAAGATAGCATCGCAAAGTGTTGTGATGCCTCGGAATATCTACGCGATACTATTAGTAATATTTCATATCGCGTTATTCGATCTTCGTACCGCAGCATGCAAATTATCAACCGACGTTGGTGGTCCGACTTATTTCTTAATTAGCTTTACTAGCTCAAGGGTGCGCGGGGGACGGTGAACGAGGAAATATCCTTGCTGCTCCTTTTTTATCAACAAGCTCTACACCGCTACTCCTTAGCAGGATCTCGACAGGATCCTCCCGTGCCATTAACAAGCGAACAGGCCGGAGCAGCCGAATCGTTTACCGATGTATGTACCCGCCGACGTTCAGACTGCTATTCTTTCCTTCACGCTCCGACTCGTCAATTCCCAGTTCTGTTCAAGCTTGACTTTCCGGAACAAGTGCTGAAATACCTGGCGCTATGCATGTCATTGAATCGCGCGGCGATCACCCGTCAGAGATAAGTAACGCCGGTCCCGTCGCTCGTAAAACAGGAACCTCGAAATCGTGCTAATTACGTCAAATACGGAAAGAGGATCCGACATCGTTCGGGCAATCCCCAGCACGATGGACGAACAACATATTTTCCAATGGAATTCCCAAAATAGCAAATCCGCGTGTCGTATCATCAGGAATTACATCGCCGAGTCGTTCGACTGTCAAATATATAATTAAACAAAATCTGATGGGCACACGTCGAAATTTACATGTACTTGCGAAAAACAATTATATATTTCAATGACAGATAGGAACTTTTGCTGAATATTCGGGATAAGAAGCAGACGACACAAATGCACATAAGTAGATAGCTTTCGCACTAGTCAGACACGCGGACTTTGTGCAACTGCTTTCGCTTTTCGAATTAAGTTAAATTAAATACTCGTACGTTACACCAATTAAAAGCTTGAGTGTTGCAATTTAAAATTATTAGAATATTATTTATTTTAATTATAATAAAAAATTTCAAACTCAAGCATGAAAAGCAAATATGTACAATATGTATATGTTACATATTTCACCGAATTTACGGTATATTAATTAACAGATGTTGCAAATAGTGTATCGATAGTCTCCATGAAATTTTTCTTCGCGTACGAGAAAAATTAATTAAGAAGATACGTTTCAACTCGCGCGACGTAAGTCTTTCCAAGCTGTTGTGCTTGAGATAAATCCGCCAGGCGCCGCCCAAGCAGATGTAAAGAAATACTCGACATTCCGATCGAAATTCGTCTGCGAAGCGGACGTCCCATTCCGTTAAAGCGTTTTTATAGTGCAAGTTTGATACGTAAGAGCCGGGGAGGAAGCGGAAGTATTTTTCCGTTCGCGTGATGCATACGCACCGCGTCTCCGCTTCTCGGGTACGCACGCGTGTATGCGTGCGTTCTTTAAGGAGAGTGCGCGCGTTTCTGTGCCCACGATTCCACGGTGTCGATTCGACACGAGTACTTACGTTATATACCGTTGAGTCGAAATACTTTGGCTTTTACGGCTTTACGAACCGTATCGCCGATCGCTCCGTTTGTTCAGGTTCAACGATTGGCACCCGGATTCCGATGGCGACTCAGTCCCCTCGAGAACAGTCTCGTTCCCGCTTTTGATAGGATCATCCCTCACCCGTTCCCTTCCTCCAACGTCGCTTTTCCTTCGGATACCCGCGTGGCGCAACGAAAAACTTAAACCATTAGAGCTCGCGACTCGCTTGATGAAATGCTTTGTCACCCGAACTCTTTCCGTACACTCGACGAATGTGCACGTACAATTTCAAAGCAAGAATAATGGAATGTACAAGTAAAGAAAATGAATTAAATTATTTTTGTAGTTCTATCATTATTTTTCTATAGGGGACATTTATTGTTTTCGAGTATTCGTCAGATCTTATACTATCTTTTTTACTTGCTATTTTCTATTTCCAACTCTATGACATCTCAAAGCATAAAATGGATATTTTGAAAATGTATAAAATGTAACATTGTGGAAATATACGGAGATAAATAGTTCATAGGGCTTTCAAATTTAAAAACAGTGTCAAGAAACTTAGACTAGATTAGAACTTAGGCGCAAAATACACGGTGCGGAATGTAATTAATAACCAGCGCTTAAAAACACAACAAATAGACATTTTAATTCGATTTCGAAACATATATTAATATTATATATAATATATGTATAAGCAATATCAATCTCTCTATATTTTCAATCTTCCGTCTATAATCTGGATCCTTTTTGTCTAATCCCAATTCTTTTACTTTTTCAAGTTTTCATAAAAAAAATTCAGAGTTACTTTTCAATATCTGCATCGTATTACCAGATAAGATTTTTTAACTTAAATGTTAACTTAAACCTTCATTTATTATAACAAATTAATAAAAAAGAAATAAGGACTCGATTTATAGTATTAAGTAATGTTTTAATTTTATTGAAAATGACTAATTATATATTTTATTGTTTAACGAAAATTCTTTTTGACTCTTTAAGACATTATTTTGTTTATTTTTATTTATTATAATAAAAATTTGAGCGAAAATAAGGAAGCAATTTGAAAGTAAAATCTTGCTAATGATTTAGATTGCGGACGGAAAATTAAACTTCCTTCGCGTTCTATAAATATATTTTCACGCCTCGATTATTCAACGATTCGTAAAATTGTCCATCGAATCCTTCATTTCTCTCTCGGCAGCACTAAATCTTCGTGACACGCGCGCGCAATTCGAAAGACTTCATTCAAGACCCGTTCTTAGTACCACGAGAGCTGAGAGGCGCGCTCCGACCGCACTCCGCACGCGATTACGACGCATGCATGCGACGACATCCTCCGTGCGACCGCAAACATTGTGTCATTGTCACGAGAGCACGCGTAGTATCGCGTGTAGGCGGACCAGCAGCGATGAATTATACATCGCGAATGTTTTCGGTCTTGAATTTGCATCGTCTGAACGGCTACCGCCCGCTATTCTTAACCTTTCCCCCCCCCCCCCCCCCCCCCCCCCATCCCTCTTCTCCCGCTTTCCGATTCTCTCTACGTTCGCCGGCCAAAAAAGAAGGAACGAGATGTACGACCATAGAACCAGCCGGTATATACGCGCCTGGCGCTACGTGCAGCCGATATGCGATCTCGCCAAACGTAGAAATTAATTATCAACGCTCGCACGTCCACCAACTCGGTCCACCGGCCAAAATTAACGATCTACATTCATACAGGACTTAAAACGTGTCTATAGAATTTTGTTGTCAAGCGAGACAAATTAAAAGAGAATGTACCATCCTTAAAACGGTTGTATAACTGAGAAGATATCGTTCTTCCTTTATTATTATTTTTTTTTTTTTTCCCGTAAAGTGTAAACGTTGTAAATTTTTGCTTTTTTTTTTTCGCGAGATCGCTTACCGGGAAACAGAATGGGATAAAGCGCTTGCATAATTTACAAGAGTGTTCCTCGAATTCCTCAAGCTCTCGCTATGAAAACGTCGCGCACAGACGAACGATTCAAGAATCCAAGAATGAGACTCCTTGTCCCGACGCGACGTCCGTGCTCTCGGACAACAGGACGAAGCACAGGCGACTGGACAGGACGCTTATCGCGGGACACGCGCGATAATAAACGTTCCTTTTACGAGTGCGGAAAGCGTAGATACGCGTAGAGAGAGTGGGGGGGGGGGGGGGGGGGGGGCGAGAGGAGTCCAGGGATTTGCGGATGCGCTTCGCGTATACCGGCGAGCGTCGCCGTTTGTTTTGCACGCGCCGGCGGAAACAAATCTCCCCCGATAAAAGCTGGAGTTACGATCGGGCTTTAAGTTCGAGCTCGGGAAAAGAGATTGCCGACGGCACCGCGCCACGCGATTCGGATCGATATCACGTTAATTGCATGCCTTCGCGATTGTGCAGCCCGCGGTCGCGGAGAGACGGCGATCGTCGTCCGTGACGCTCGTTGAACCTGCTCGAGACTTCCGTCTCAGTGTTTCCCTAATGATACATCGAGCTCTTAATTTACGCGATATTTTCTCTTAAACCGTAATCATCACTAGCGATTGCGCGATTGTGATTGACGATTGAGAATTACTTTTCAACCAATCAGAACAAAAGCGGTTACCGATTGCTGTGCTCTAACTGGTTGAAAAGTAATCCTCAATCGTCAATCACAATCGCGCAATCGCTAGTGTGATTATACGGCTTTACTCTTCTTTCATCTTGCTAATCTGATACTAATTGTAAGTGTAATTTGACAAATTCTTCGTCGAGTATTTCATGACTTTGTATGTGTCAACGTAACATCTTGTTTCTGTGAAAATTTTTAATTCTATGTTGATGCAAACGAGATATGATCGTATGATGAATTTGAATATACTATAGCAGGATTAAGCAACAAGATTTCTCAGAAAGTATATTAATGAAGCAGACCGATTTATCGTAAAGAATTTTTACGGCTCATTAATTCTGTTAAAAGTTCATTATTTCTTCTTATACTTTTCCGCATTAAAAAATGTCACCTGCGTAAGTATACAGATCATCAAGAGACACGGTATGTTTCTTTTCTTTCACTTATTGTTCTCATGGTTCTCTCTTTCAGTATGTCACGTTACCGAGCTTCTCACTTTGCCGACTTTAGTTCCTCTTTCACAGATATCGCTCGTAATTCATTACAGTCCGGCGTGAGTGAGTTCTGCTCGTAAAATACTGAGCTCTCGACGAGAAAGAAAACAATAGCAGCAACAATAGCAATCTCTTCAGCAACCACCATCGCCGTCGCCGCCGCCGCCGCCGTCTTCTACCATGGCGATTGGAGAACCGGAGAACGAAGCCGAGCATCAGGAAAAGGATTCTCGGATCGCAAAAGCATAGCACACAGATATCCTCGGCGGCCATCTTGCACAAAGGATCCTTACGCCGCCACCGATGCTGGGTTCGGCGCCGTAGAAAGAACAAGAGAAACAAAAAGCAGGGAGAGATACGGAGAAAGAGACGCGCGCATCAGACATGCAATAGCGACGCCCCCGTTGTAAATTATCTCGCGGGAGGCGAACGGGACAGAGGTGAGGCGAACGACGACGTGGACAAAGCGTGAGAAACGAAGAGCGTTGCCGCCGAGACAGAAAGAAAGAGGGAACCGCGCGCGGCACAGCGAGTTTTAAAGAGAGAAAGAGAGAGAGAGCGGGTCGAGAGCGGTCTAATTAAGAACTCAAGCTAATTCAATTATAATTTATGCCTCGAGGCAGAGTACCTCGCGAGGTCCCCTCGGCCTTCTTACCTCCTAGGTATGGGGTAATCAATTACACGAGGCTAAACGCCACATGTCCGCGGCACAATAATTTACGACGATTTCGGGCTTACGTCGTGACAGGACAGAGTATGCCTAGGACTGCCGGCCGGATCAACGTCGACGGGGAAGGCCGCGAGGAAGAGAAAGGGAGAAGTTGTTACGATGAGGTAAAGAAGGTAAGGAAGGAAGAGCTGCGAAAACGTCCGCCGCTTGACGGGATTGAGACGTCCTAGATTATTTGTTTGTGGAGTGCAACGCCGCGCCGCTCCGCCCAGCTCATCTCGCGCGCTCCTCTTCTCTCGACGCCTGCGTTCTGCGTCGCCCTCCTCTCGCCGACCGCCGCTTTCTTCTTGTCAGCAACCACCCGACGGCACCTTTTTGCCGTTACCGACAGTGAGAAAGCACACCGCGGAGATAGTCTTGCGTGAATGCGCGTTTCGATAGACGCGTCCTTGGAACACATAGTCGTCGCGACTGGACGCGAACCTCCCAAGAAGGGGATCATTCTCTCGCGCGTACTGTCGAGAACATTTTTCGTATCATTAGCGAGAAGCTGTCATTAGTCAGGCAACGGTTCATTGTTAGTTGAATTTCAATTGAATCTATTGAACACGAAATGAGATTGGAGCTTATCCTATAATCGCGTTGGAGATGGGATAAATATTAACTGAATAATTATATTAACATTAGACTATTATTGAAATAAGGTCAATCAGCTTAATTTTTGCATACGTCATAATACCTGCTCCGTCTTTTTGGCACATATCTCTTGGTACCGTCAGTTATTGAACTGCTTGCATATAAAGATAGCATAGAAGAATCGATTCTTTAAATATCGCTCTCTTGTTTCAAAAGTGACACAACTCAAAATATTAAATAGAAAAAGAGAGAACCTATTTTTCAACTCTTGACAAAAAATTATTGACTCTGTATAATCTAATAATATTAGTAGAAAAAAAAACGTATTTTTTCTTAACATAATAAAATGTTTTTGTAATTTCGTTTTATAATTTTGGAAAATTCTTGCGTTATGACGATTTTAATGATTTTTTAATAAATTTTGTTTGTTTACTTTTTTGGATTGATAAGGTAAGTAATGTTTACTTATTCACGCGCGGTAATAATTAGAAAATCACATTCTTTAATTATGCCACTTTTGGAGTAAAGGAGTGATATCTTGTAACATACAATTGAAGTGTTTCACAACGCTATTTATGTAAGTCCGTGAAATTTTATAACAGAGAACATCATTCAGATTGAAATGTAAAACTCCATATAAAAATGTATAAAGGTCACACGAAGACAATGTCTTTATGTGGAGACATATATACAATCAAAATTACGGCACTAAGATTTATAGTCCGTAATGAAAACGTTTTCCCGTCTACTCGTTATTCTAAAACGTCTTTTTATTCTAAAACATTTCAAAACGCAATAAATTAGTATTTAGAATAAAATATCGCTCATCTGGCAGTTTACGATTAACGTGCATTGTCAGATATACGTTGCATTATGAAATGTGTTATATATGACACCCGCATAATATTATATATCGGTCCTGGTTCTTCTACTATTATGATATATTGCGGGATACTTACTAATCTATAAAATTAACGATGATCTCTCTAAAGAAATGCTTGACTCACGCCAACACTCTAATCTTTAATAAACAAATAAGAAGAATTATTCTCTTTTGAGGAATTATCAGACGAACTAAAAATGATGAAAACAAAAAACCAATTGAATGGTTGTAAAGAGAATATTTCTTTTCTGAATGTATTGAATACTTTTTACGTCTACAGAGCCTGAATGCACTAACATGTTTTATGCATGATGGCATAACTGGACAAAGAAACATAATTTTTATTCGATGCGTCATTCGGACGATTTATGGATTAATATCTTGTCGAAATGGAGTAGCCCAAGCAAGACTGTTTTCCGCGAACAATAGAAACAACTTACGAGTGATTGATAAATATACTGAATAGTCGGTAACGCGTCATCATCACTGTGTCAGAACTGATGCGACGCGGTGATATCCGGTCGATGTGTTTTTTGAACGTTTGAGATGTTTCTAAGACAAAAGATTTGCATAGAATTGCTCACGCTAATCAAGACGACAAATACCCGCCGCACTTGCGAGGCAGACATCGAAATGTAAATTAAGAGAAAGTCCGAGGTATGGTACAGGAAGAAGCAGTATCGGATCTTCGTGCCGCGTCGCGTGTCATCCGTGTGCACACTACGAACAATTTATACACATGCGCTACATGCAGCAAACACGATGCTTCGTCAGAAATTATGCAATCCATCTGAACGTCGTTCAGCAGTGTTTACTGTTTCAATGGAATTTTACAGATGCTGGGGAAATTTCCGATTATAAGTTATTGCAAAGCCATCGTCTTCACATTATGTGATTCGTAGACCGGAAAAAAAAGTTTGATCGCGTTAATTGAAATTCCAGTCGACAAATCAGAATTTCTCTGGGTTGAACCTATATAATTCTAATTAATAAAAATGAGACAACCAGAACTTTGACTGACATGATCGAAATTTTCTGGTTCGTTCGTTTTCAACCTGCAGAAATTTTTTTCCTCAGGGTATGTTTGTTTGATATTTATTTATCTTTGTGACTCAACATATCTATCTTGGGATAACGATGAAAAAAAAATTAAAGTACTTTAAAAATTATCTAAATCTATTGAAGATAATCACGCCGGTGTGATATGGTACAGTAAAATGGCTGAGCGAAAGAATAAGGGGTGAATTGAAGTTGGAGACACAGAAGAAAAGTATAACGGTTGTGTATATTATAAGAATAACTGCTTCCTAGTAACGCAACGATGTAAAGTAAAAGTAGGTAAATCACACCGAGTGGAAGCAAATAAGTAGGTTTTTTTTTCAATTTAAAATTCAATTCACCCTATACGATATCCCATTCATCTTCCATTATTGCTTCACTACGTACAACAACTGAAGATAATTCGTGTATTTAACGAGCAATGCGATAGTTCGTAGAAAACGTAATTGAGAGGAAGGACAACAACGGAAGCAGACTCCTATGTTCAAACAACCGGCTGAATCCGTGAATGACGAGCATTCTGAACTCGATGATCGCGAGTCTACACTTCGACGAGAGGAGAAGCAAAGAGAACGGGCAAGATGTCGTACGGTCGTTCCCTCTATAAATACATTTACCGTGTTTGCGGAGCACTTGTACTTGGCGGCTTGTACCGGTAGAATGCGACTCTCCCTCTGTTTCGATCGGTTTTTTTTTTTTTTTTTCTTTCTTTCCAAGGGCCAAGGTACGGTAAAATTTGGACGTGAAGAACTTTCAAAAATACTGTAGTCGCTTATGAAACTTTTCCGTCGCCAATTATTCATGTAATAATCGACATTTTAACTACATTATAAAAATACGATAAGAATACTTTCCGAGTCATATGATTAAAATTTCCAATTTTTCATATAATATATACATATGATACATTAAAAAATTACTGTTTTGATGTACTTTTTATTGTTTCTCAACCCATCGAAACATGAAAATATTTTATACTTGTAATTTATAACAAAATTACGTACAAACTGCAGCTACTAACTGTTGATATTACCTGTATTGTAATAAAAAATGTTTATTCCTTCCTTATATTATCTACAAACATTTTTTATCGTGTATCCAGACACTCTACATCTTACGTATAAAACGCCGATAATTATCGTTTTAATTGTCAACGTAATCTCAACTGTTGCGCAGAATGATAACCGGGTTGATGAAAATTCCATCGTCTTTCTCGATGGAAAAATCGCGCTGGCGATTCCTTTGTCGCATAATGCAAATCGCGATCAATCGTTTTCCAGTGTTCGTAATCTCTCCGTATATATACCGATTAACGGCACAGCTGATCCGACCACCAGCGTGGCTAATTTTATCTCGAACTGCGTATCTTGTATTTATTTATCCGGTGAGCAAACAGAATCGCGTTTTCGCGAAATCTCGATCACCTCGACCCAAAATTACGAAAATTCATCTCGGCGAGTATTACATCAGTCCTCCCAGATCCCACACGCGCGATATCGATTACAACTTCATCACCGCGGAGAATCATAGTCAGCATTTAGTGCGCTATGGGAATCGAGCGGCAATTAAGTTGTAAGTCGCTAATTAAGTCGTTAATAGATTTATGGGCGTTTCACCGTATCAATAAAAGTGCAATGGCGAGGAAAACAAGTCTGGAATAACGAAGTATCGTGCAAAAGTTTCTCGGACTTGAAAGATCGAGAAGACTTCTTATATAATCGATAAGTAATTTCGTTTAACATTATTAGAAAATTTACCAGAATTGTTAGCGATGTCAATTAGAAATATAAACGGATGTCGATGAAGCGCAAATATATCATAACAGATCGGATAGACAGTCAAGACTCAACTTGAAAATGTTTCGCTCTAAAATGTTTAATAATTTCTATGATACCATAAATTTTAAAAAATACCAACGTTCAACAGAAGCACGAATGGTTGATTATATATGTACGCGATTAATTTAAAAAAAAAAAGGAAAAAACTGTAAAGCGTGTCATGTGGATTGCCGATAAACGCTTTTGTATCCGATATCTATTTGCGCGCTATCTGCGGTTCGTTCACGCCATAAATTGTATTATATATTATTACTATTATCGCAACTATTATTAGTTCGATCGCGCGAATGGCACGAATCGTCTACCGCCGTGCGATAAGACGATAAAACGGCCGGTCAAACATATGAACCGACATCGCGCTTTCGATAAGGATCGCATTCTTGGTAACGATAACAAAGAGAACGCTGATTTTTTTTATCCCAAGGAACTGATTCGCGATACAATCCACGGATCATACAAAGCATATTGTATTGCATTAAATTACTTCTCATACGCATCTCGCATAAGTTCGAGCACCTCTGGCCGAATTCATATTATCAGTCCGATTAAGTTGTAACATTAATTAATTTCCACACACAAATTTGAATCTTAATAGTTGAAAATTCGAAAAGAATATAGAATCTTGTCTTTCTGACGCGGCACAAATCGGCACAATCGTAGACCGGTCTCGATCTCTCTTCCTCCTCTCTTTCTCTCTCTCTCTCTCTCTCGCCTTCGATGCTTCTTGTCATTTACATACAAATTTATTCGCGCGTGCTGGCGACACGAATCGGTGCCGGTTTCAAAGACAAACGACGTCGCCGATTATTTAGCCTGGGAGCGCCGGGTCCGAGCGTCTTCCTGAATGGAGCCAGCCGATCTCTTCGTAGTCGCGAGTCCCGTCGCGTTTTATACATACACGCTCGTCGATAATGTCTTCGGTCAATAATCACCGCGCTCAAGCATGGCACGCACGCGGCCAGTCTCGCAGGCCTTCGCACAATGCTAACAGGCCTTTGCGGAAAAAGTTGGCGCCAAAAATATTTGCCGTCCGGCGACAGCTATATATGTGAGAGCACTCCGTCGATAGGAAGCCGCCGTGTATCGTCGTTTTTTGTGCCGCGCCAGTCCGACTATTGGGAATCTCTATGGGTCTCCCGGCTTATGATTCCCCTTGGCCTCATTGATGCTTACAAATTGGAGCGGACAAAAAAATATCGGTCGTGCCTGTTTTCGCAGAAATATTATTAATATTTATGTATCAACTTAGCCTATTCGCACTTAGAGTTATTCGAACGAGTGGAAAAAATTCGAAAAATTTTATATCGATATTTAGATAGATTTCAGATAGATTAAATATGTTTTACGTTCATATAAATTTTGACCACTTTGATTCTTTGTATCTTTCAGAAAAAAAAATTATATATATAATGTCATCTCGATGAAATCTAAGGAGCAATAAAAGATAACTATAATTGAAAATAGAAACTGTATACGTTTAGAAATTCTCACTGTGTAATGGAAAATTAAAAGAATGACGACAATATAACGATACAATGCGATACTACAAGCACATTTTTCTTCGCTCGGTCGAGCAACGCAAAGTACTTATTCTTTCTATTTTGTAGAATTGGTAGATTTCCAAAATGCTATACTTTTTATTATGTTTCGAAGAACGTAATCTCTTGGCAATTTACTTAGATCTGTTGTCTAACTTTATTGTTAGTTATCGCTTCGATTGATTACTCGAGAGATCAAGTTATATCTGTTTCGTGCGAGCGGAAAATTGCAAAAGACAAAAATGTGAACTATTCTTACATACGATATATTCTTAACTCGGCTTATTACGCCACTTCAAGTTTTATTGCCATCGAGGATAAGTTCCAATAATAAACCACTTTGTTTACCACAAAGCGACTGAAAAATTATAACGTCCAATTTCACTCTATTATATTTACTCAAATTTTTTATTTATCATTTTATATACACACTTCATTATTAAATTATCATAATAATTATCATGCTTTAGTTTTACATTGTTTTCGATAGAATTTAAATCAAGATCCACAAACAGTAAGAAACGCAGAAATTTTACAAAACGGACCAATCAAAACTTCACAAATGTTCACAAAGAACCGCCGTGTTTATCGTATTAATCATTTGTCTTAGTTTCGCATTTTGCCATCCAACATATTGGCGCCATGGTATGATGATAATCTAATCTCGTGATAATATATCGACATATGTTTGTGTACGAGTGTTTATCATGTGAACTTCGGAAAAAAATGCAGAGTACTTGCATTAACACTCGTACTCGTACATGAGTAGCTATTTATAAATTGAAAATCGGATGCACAGGTGGGATATTCGTAATCAAAAGAAGAATACATACGCAGAGAGAGAGAGAGAAAGAACACGGAATCTCAACGTTTCGGACTAGACGCGGTTCCAGATTCTCCTATGTATGTAAGTGCGATATAGATCGTGAAATCTATTTATACCTAACATTTCACGACTACACACGTATAATATAATCGTATTGCCATTAATATCACTGTCGCCGCGGACGAGAATTATGGAGGATGGATAGAACATTGTCCTTTCAATTTAGTTTAGTGATTTAATTTGATGTGAGTGGAACAAAATAAAATGTACGTAAGAGTAAAGATTCTTGACGCGGTGTTGTTTGTTTACAGCCAAACGTCTCATCCGGTCGTTGATCTCTCAATCGACAATTCTCTAACTGCACGCACGATATATGTACGCTTAGGAATATAAAATATATTTAAAAAATGTGTATAGTTTAGATTAAATTAAAATACAATATATTACGATATGAAATAATAAATACTGAACATCTTATCTCTCTCGGATATTAAATCTGTTCTAGATAAAAACTTTTAATACGTGCAAAAACACAAATTAAATATTATCATTTTTCAAAAATATTGTATCAATATGATATTCTCGATTATCTATTTAAACAATAAATTAATAATAAACACTATCGCTATATATAAGTAAATAAGAAAACTAAATAAGAAATAGTCAAATACAGTTGCTCAGATGCCAAGATTTATTTTAGACCGTGTATATTTGTGGACTACTTACTTATTTAATTTATCTATTTAAAACCGACATTTTTTAATATAAATAATAAGTTATATAAAAGGTTGAGTTCTATCGCAATATTTTAGTATAAACAGAATTAGTAATTTCATAAGGGTTAAGATATCGCATAAAATATATACATAGGTATTAAAAGCACGCATAATACATATATAATTGATGAAACGACAGAGAGTAAATGAGAAATGTTATCCTCTTCTCGAATTAGAATAGAAATTAAAATTTTCAAGACGAAAAAGAATATCGAGAGATACTATTCCTGTTAATAGGTGGAAACGCTTGCTATGATACTAAAAAAAGACTGGTAGCTCGAAGGAACGAACCAGGCCAAGAAGCCTCGAAAGAAAAGCCTCAAGGGAGTACTCCTTGATATTCGGAATTTAATCGCTCGTATATATCCACCATTACCTCTCTATCTTGAACAGCAATTATTGTCCTTTGCCTTTCGGTCGGTAGATGAATCTACTTCGACGCTATCGAGCGCACATTATGTGCGTGCACACGTACACGTACCAATGTACTATCGTGCATACGTGTAGTACGTTATACTGGCACGAAACGTATATAACTTGACTTTATCGCAGCCATTAAGGAGACATTAAGTTCCTCTGCCAAGGGAACCAGCTTGACGCTAAGGACAAAAATGGCTCGGTGGTTTCGTTGGGAAATCTGAGTGCACGACCGCAAGGTCGACAAAATGTATCAGGCCGCGCGATCGCCGCGAAAGAAAGTGCGTCTTGCGCAAATAACCACTGTCGCTATCGTGCCTTGTGTGCCTCAATCAAGATTTACATTCGGTACTTAATATCACCGTTAAAAGGCGCACTGACGGATTTTACAAACTGCCGTCGAATTTAGTTTCGATATCGGCGTAGGACACTCTTTACGATAATGGAGCTGCTCGTATACCCCGATCGGCCGCGTTCTCGAGAAAGTATACGTGGCACGAGAGATTAAGGAAATCGATTTGCTGTTTCGAGAGACAGCCATTCACATAATTTCGTCCAAACGCGCGATGTATCCGTGGAAGTGTCTTCACGAAAAATCGGACGGTGCGCAACAAAGCAGATAAACAAGAGTATAGGAATCGATGGCGAGAGCATTAACATTCCAAACAGAATGCCGCCATAAATATCGGCCCGTAAGATACGCGAGATACAATCGGCAGAAAATATACGGCAATTACGATCATTTTGGACGTCGGCTTGTCCGTAAGATGATTAATGCAGCGCGTATCGATCCAGGTCATCGCTCGTAATGAATTATCGCGGATTGAATATTATCGTAAACAACACTACCGGCGTGTTACAATCGAGACGTCAAATGTGTACGCTGGTATCTAGCGGAAACTATCTCATAATAGTTACATAACGATCCGGAAAATGAGATGGTCGTGAAACTTTCTGTCGACAGAAGAGAGCAGCTCAACTCGACGATACTCGTCTAATTGTTAGAGATGTTGATAGCATTTTATGACTTTAAGACTTCAGGTAAGACAAATACGCGGTAATCCGAACGGTTGATTGATCGGGTTACGTTCATTTACGTTTCACCCAGTCGCAACCGTAAACAGAGTATTGGTGATGACGTGTCACTTTACAAAGTGCCGCCATTCGCGCATCAAATCGCACCTGAGAAGGTCAAATTTCTCAATTCTAATAGTGCTGAAAATATTACTTGCAAAGATTACACAAACATATATTTTCGTCACTGCAGAACTCTCTCTTATAATTTAATATCTATATCATGCGTGTTTCTCAAATAAAAAAAAAATTAATTAACTTTCAATAATTTTTCTCCAGTAAATACGAATAATTTCCAATAAATATTAAGAAATATCTCCGTAAGAAAATTCACAATCACTTCCTATGTCGATTAATTTTAAGAGCTTGACAAGAACAATGCGTGCGATCAGAGGGGTTGTTTTGTAATAAGTAACGAAGTCTCGGTATCTGACCCAGATTAAGGCTATAAACTGCCCAGCCATAACATTGATACACCCGCTATGTTCCACGACACTGTTATGATAGGTATACGCTGCCCACACTTCGCTTTTTATCCCACTGCATTATTAACAGTAAGCTGAAGTAGCCACGACATCTTACAAGCGAAAACCATGCTCAAGCATAATAAATCCCGTGGCAAAACAAGGCGTTGCGTCACAGAAGCGACCTTTTAGCCGTACACCGTTATGTTATTAATATATTTAATCGCCGTCATATATTTCCCAACGTGTTTATTATCCCTTTACCCATTCAAAACCATCTACCCCGCTTTGCCAGTTTCAGTCTGCTCCGAATAATCTGCGATCCGTCTTACCTATATACGTACGTCGTTATGGAAGTCGCATGCTTAAAAGTGGAGAACGAAAATGCACAAACACCTCGAATCCGTGTATAAATTGACGTGCAAATATTAGACGTGCGCTTTAGCGATTCTTAAACAAGTTCATTACCAGGAAACGACATTTTCGCGTCTCTTTTGTGTACTACATATGCAGCTACACCGACCTACAAACCCTAAATCACGTTACCAAGTGAGACCTCATTATTTGCAAATAACAGTAATGCTGCAATGCATTGTACGTATAAATCTCATTGATTCACATCTATTCAAAAAGAATCAAAATTGCAATATAAAAAAAAGATTAAAAATGTGTCGTTACACATATTATAGCAATGTTTTCATAAAAATTTAGAGAAACATATAAGATTTATAATTTTTTTGACGGCCCAATAAAATTATTTTCAGATTTGCATCTACCTAAATTTTTAAATACTCCAACAAAATCATTCTTTCAGTATTGTCATCGAAAAACCCCTTTTATCCTAAAGTTTACAAAAAAGTTTCATCGGCATAACCAATCCATATATGTTAGCGACGTGTGTTTATGATAGATTATATCATCGGTGCGCACGATTTTCTTCCGACGGTGGTAAACACCGTATGATTACAGTACCGATACATAGAACCCGAGAATGATGATTCTCTGATTGAATGTGTAATTGCGTCGCGGTCAGCAGAAAATAACAGCCCATTAGGCGTGATCCAGCGCGCGAGCTCTTCCTCTTCGAGTCTAATCGATCGAGCTATTAAGGCCTGCCGAACGGCAGGGCCGCGAACGGGCCCTCGAACGAAACCTCGAATTTGCGGGGCACGTCTGCGCGAGCCACGAGGGAGATCTCGTTGCAGGTGGTCTCGGTAATGACGTATAGACGACGTATAGGTAGTGTAAAGTCGTTTTAAAGACCCGTACTCTTACGACGACGCCGACAAACTCAACGGCTTAACTAGCTAACGTCTTCGCGTTTTATTTTCCTCTTCTCCGCCTCGCGCAATATATTCGTCTATTAACGGGGCGATTAGCCGGCTCCTCTCTCGCTGAACCTGCTCCGGCCAAGCGTGATTATTAACTGTCTCATGAACGTAACTGTACACGCGATTCTAAATGAGATTACGCTTTACGATGTCAAAACGCGACAAAAGGTAAGCCGTTGATCGGGAAACTTGTGACTAATCCCCGCGATATATCCAAGTACTGAAACAATCTACTTAAATGTTCTGCAAAATATCTAGATATTAAATAAATATATCAATAATAAGTAAAATATATATAATAACTAAGAAACGTAGTACAAACAAACTAGTAAACATTAACACAATATAAAACTGCCATTAACTCTTATAATTTCAAGCAATTCCTTGAATTTGATGTTTCAGAAGATAATCATTAATCAATGTATCGACATCAGATTGTTATCTAAAGTGTTTGAACTTGAACAATTATTACATATGTCGCGGATATACCAACTTGAGCAAAATTAAAAAGCATTATTTTTATTGATAGTTACATTTTATCAAATGCACAATAACAAATCATTCGTCATGACAATAAATCAAGTTAGCGAAAAAATAGAAAAGCTTGACTAAAAAAAAAAAAAAAAAAAAAA